>NC_056751.1:91792249-91797249 GCF_019279795.1 Protopterus annectens | reverse complement strand
TGACTCAGAAATGGGTACTAGTTTAAGCATGAATATCAGTCTGAAATTGGAGAAGTGCTCAACTTTGTTATGACTTAATATCAAGACTATAACAAACATCTATATGAGCACCTACATAGCTGTATGGACTCAGCAACACCCGACTTGTAAAACCCGCCGCCACCAAGGTAGAGTAATCCTCTTTGGTGGACAGCAGCAATATACAAACCACATAATAGGTCAATATATTGGCTGTACAGGGTCAAGTAGGAGTAGGCACCAAATTGGAAGCAATTCCACCTTTGTCTGAACAAGCATATAAGGACACAGGTGAATCACTGTAAGGCTAACTATGAGTACAAACTGGACACATCCACCAAAGCTAATTACAAGGCCTTCTTCATATATGTCTTCAATCTGGGAGGCAACAACCAAATCCACCCTGTACTGGTGGTCAGTAACACCACGTACACACACACCATAGCTATAGCCAACCCGCTGCAAACAGGTTAAGTGAAAACATCACTCCCCTGTCCCCCCATCAGTACAGAAGGATATGCACAGCACCTGCCCCCCTCCCCTCAACATCAGGGAGCAGGTCTGTAATTCCCACTCAAAGGCAACAAAACAAAGTCTCCATGGGACCTGATAACATCCCTGTCTGCATCCTACATGAACTCAGGCATGTGCTCTCAGCTCCATTACACACTGTAGTCAAACAATGCCTGAGCACCAGTGACATCCCATCTGCATGGAAGACAGCCACTGTCATCCCTCTACA
Source organism: Protopterus annectens (assembly GCF_019279795.1). Lineage (NCBI taxonomy): Eukaryota > Metazoa > Chordata > Ceratodontiformes > Protopteridae > Protopterus > Protopterus annectens. The sequence goes on along the minus strand of NC_056751.1, from coordinate 91,796,489 downwards.
CAAATGTGAATGATGAATGGAGGATTATGCACATTACTGGCCCTCATTGGGGGGAATATGACACATCAGGACCAGGAGTGCAATGCATGCTCATACTGTGTTGATAGATGGCAGGGGTATGATGTGCTTGTAAGTGGTGAAGATTGCTAGCGAATGTGGATGCACAGGATCTGTAAATAACATTGACCAATGTATGAGTTCCTGTGATGTGCTTCCCTGTTTATGTCTTCCAGGTGGAATGCAACGTTTTTGCCAGCCGGCCTTCTCCAATGCCCAGACTGCGGTAATTGTAGACTCCATACTACAGCACCATGGGGTCCTGTTTGGCCATAGCTGACAGCAGCTGCAGGTGCAGGCTGCCCTGTGGGGTGACCTTGTCACCAGGGTCATCAAGTGGATCAGCATGACTGGACCTATGAGCAGGTCAGGCACAGGGCAACTGACCTAATCCACCATGCCTGGTGAAGGGCTGCTACCGTGGCCAGGAACCATTCAGCCACAGGTGGGGTCCTGATATGCAGGCCCCACTGACACCTACAGAGGATGTCCTTGCCAATCTTGGGGCAGCCACTTGACACCAGCAAACTCAATACACCCATGCTGTGGAGGTGGGTGGCACCCAGACAAAAGATGAGGAGCATCCAGGTAAGGCCCCAGTGGACATCAATTAACTACTGTAGCAGCCATACTGGCATCCATAGAATATCTAGATACATATGTCAGGTCAAGCTGCATTTGTGGATGGGGTTTTGTAATGCACAGAAGTGCACATCTATGGTGAATGACAGCAAATTGTGTAGTATCATAGCTTGTATTGTACATGTGCAGAAATACAGCATTCATGTTATACTAATGCCACATGTGAGTCTGCTGACAATACCTCTCTCCTACAACTACATAGGTCCTTCTGGTCTGAATGTGGAACAGCAGCCTGAAGCTGGTGAGTATGGAAATGTCCTGTTGTGGCTCATCTATACCCTAGGCATGTTAAGGGTGTGTATTTTACCATGCACACAACTGTTACTCTTAGCCATATTGTGATATGTGCATGTTCACTTGTGGTGGGATTAACTGCATTGCATCACAGTGGTAATCAAAGGGGCCTATTTGCAGGAGGTGTAACATTCCTGTAGGTATTGCCACTGTGCTACACAGGTGAACAGCAATAATGTGTACACAGGTGTAATGTGTGCTAGGTGAAGGCTCATCACCTACTATCGCTACTCACGTATCCCAGAGGTGTATATTAGTAACAACATTAAGTGGATATGGCTACACCACATGATGTTGAGGGCCTGTTCATAGTGTGTATGTTGTTGTCTGACTATGTGTCATGCATGTCACCATTCAGATATTGTGTGGTCTGTATAATGCCTTTGTGCCACCTCACCTGTATGTGTCTGTGTGTGCGTGTGCGCACGCATGTGTGTATGTGTGTATGTGTGTGTGTGTGTGTGCGCACATGCATGTGTGTGTATCAGCAAACCTTATAGTGCAGGTATTAATTTACATATGTTGTCTTCTCCTCACAGGTGGACATGGGGGTCGGGATCCCTCCCGACCAGAACCTGATGTCAGTGTCTTGGCGAACTCTGATGATGATGGTGGTCATAGTGAGGCACAGGTGGGGTTGTTGGGGGCTGAATCTGTGCCATTGATTGGTATCCCACTTTCAACCACAATGTCCCCGCACACAGTCACAATGCCCACACATACCCAGTCCCCAGCAGCCACAGATATTGGACAGTTGGAGGGTGGTGGCATGAAACAGGCTAGTGTGGTGACTATGGCAAGTGTGAGTGTAGATATTAGCCATAGTCAAAGAGCAGATGAGGTCCCACACAGGTGGATGGACAGGGGTGCTCAAAGGAGGACTGTTGCCCGTCAAGCCCCTGTTGCAAATGCCACAGCAGGTGTCACCAGACACATGTTTCTGACCATCATGGAGGCACAGGCATGTACTGAATGCAACACCAGACAGATACTCAGGGTATTGGATGCAACACTTTCTGCCATGCGTGATGACCTCCATGGCCTTACTGCTGCCAGATGTTATTATGCTGAGGTCATGGATATATGATGGGATGAGACATTGGCAATCCTCGATCGTAGAATGTCTGAGCTGGAGCATGTGGTGGGAGTAGGGCATCAGCCATGTGGATGTAGGTCAGCAACAAGATCAGCTGAGAGTCTACAGGGCCATGCACATTCACACTCCCATAGTGGCAGTACCACCAGCACTACTGAAGGGAGTGTGCTGTCCAAACCACAACAGAGCAGGCCATGGGCACATGGTCCTGGCCGGTCCTGTCAGGGACATGGATCCAGCAGACAGCAGTCACAATCAGGGAGTAGTACTGCATCTGGCCTTGGACCTGGTGGTGCCAATGAGTCCTCTGGTGGGACCAGTTTCAGTTTCTGTGGCTGGAGACAGTGAACTGTACACCCTGCCATGTATGGTCCACAGCTGTCCAACATACCCCTGTGTAAGGCAGCCACATGATGTGACTGTGTGCATACAAACACACACACATCTCTATCACAGGCAGGTCACCATCAGACACACACACAGCACCTCTGCATAGCCCATTTAGAGAACACCCCTCCAAACACACACATGATGTCAATTGTATGGCCCAGCCTTGGCCTCTGGCAAACCCACACCACACCCTGTGCATACTATGATACCTGTGTCACATCCCTGTCATCCACACCATGGATGCAGGGACATGCTAATATGGATCTGATGTGCAGGGTGAATGTAGTACAGTGTAGTAATGTAATGCTGTGTAATGTGCTGTCTGGTGGCAATTGTTATGAGTACACATCAAAGTATATGTACCTTTTTAGCCATGATGCATTATTGGTGTTTGTATGGCTGACTGAATGTAGTCTCACATGCTGTATTCTGTTTGTGTTCCAGGTGTCTGTGTGTCTGCAGGCTGTGGCCCTGCTGACATTACCAATGAAGAGTATGGCAGAGTGGGAACACCACTGATCTTTTAATAGCCAACGTACAGCTGTATATGTACATGTTTACCAGGTGTGTATGCATGCAACAGTGTGTGAGGGATACTTGTGGCAGACAGTGTGACCTTGCAAACATGCCCCTTGACACAGCCAGCTAGCCTTCATACACGTCACCTCAGTGTTCTGTAGTATCACAGGCTCACACATACAGAGGAGGTTACTTGAGGTCCCTTACAAGCCTACCCATTACTTTACCCAGATTCACTCATCTTGTGGGCACACAGAAGTAACAGGGCCTTCACATTTCTACATATTGCACACACATAGGCAACACACAATGTGTGTGTGACATTAGCAGTTGTGGAGTGTGGTATACAACTTGTAGTAATGTGACAGTTGTCAACAAATACCATGCCCATGGCAAGTGCAACATACAGGACATCCTGTGGTATGATAATATGACACCTTTGTGTGACATTAACTATGCTTAGAGTATTTCTCATGACATTAAGGTGCTTCTGATGTGCAATCAGTTCTCTTTGCAATCAGTACAGAACTGCATAACATGTTTCTTGTCCTACAGCTCTGGGACCTCTTTTAACTGTTTCAGTTGTCATCACAAGTTACACCTTGCCAAACATGGACTGCAACCTGCAGGGTGGTTCATAGATACCTCTCAACTGCGCAGTTTTACACAGACTGCCCTGATTCATGCCACATATATTTGGTCCATTTTCTCATACACCTGTGTCTGTATGGCAAATCATCGCCAAATCATTGTGGGCTGATGTCATAACATAATGGCAGACATTATGAGTTGCACAATTCATACCTTTCAAACCATTTATGCTAATGCAAAACCTGTTATGCTATCACCATTATATGTTTGTAAGAGCACAATTTGACAGGTGTCCCTATTATGTGGCCTTTGTCACCCCATTATTTATGGCTTTGTAAACATGTATTGCTCTAACAGCTTGGGAGGTATGGGTACAGATGGTGGTCTTACTTCTGACCTCTGCATATGAGTGCAGATTGTCCTGATACCTGAGACATGAAATCTATACATTGGTCATAAACATGTGGTTTTCTGGCCAATGTCTGGTAGAATGATGACAGACTGACATTGTAGATTAATGACAGATATTGCCATGTAACAACACATACTCTTTAGAAGGTGCATTCAATTGCATGACCTGTTTGGCTATCTATTTCCCATGTGTGTCACAGCAATATGTGATGGGTGTGCTCAATTTGCTGTCTGCCCTAG
>NC_056751.1:91779749-91787249 GCF_019279795.1 Protopterus annectens | reverse complement strand
CCAGCAGAGACATAGGTGGAATCACAGGACTGTATGTTCTGTTTCCCATGCACTTATACAGGGAGCACTTCACTAGGGTATTGAGGCACTTGGCTCGGTGTGGACAGGGTGTGTATTCCACAGATGGGAGAGTGTGTGGGACATGTATCTGTCACACTAACAAGCCCTATTGATATCACAGACCAGGTTGATGCTGTGCCTACAGATTAATCGAGTGGGCCTTTTTTTGCTAGAAAACCACTATTTCATAATAAACCGACCACAAATATGATGCAAACCACTGGCCATTCTACAAAATGTCTGTACAGTTGAGAGGTATGGTAGGCACTGTGTAGATTACTCCAAGATGTGTACTGTCCACATGTGTGGCTCCTTGTCCATGACCTGTCCAGCTTTCCTGCAGTAACAGATACTGATGTCTGGACAGTGAGTACAACTCCTACCATAGGTGTAGCTGACATGCAAAATAGTTGACACTGCAGTTCTTAGAACATGGCCCTTTGACCACAGTACTGTGCCTAGGCCACTAAGACAAAACAGCCAGGAGTAAGTACAAGCCACATCCTGACAGTATTAACCAGGCAAAAACATAGCTCATTGACCCCTGCATATTGTGGACATGCAACAAGTTATCAAGTTGATTGGGACAGCCCTGGCAATGTGTGATCTGCTGCTACTACCCTACAAACATACATGCTCTGCTCTGAGTTACAGCACAATGGCATTAAATATACAGAATCAACTGATATTGCCAGCATCCTGACAGATAGGTTCACTGCTAACTTTACCCCTCTCTCATCCCCTAAAGGGCCCATCTTTATACCGGAAGAATGCAAAGTTCCTGTAATCATGGCTGCACAGGTAAAAACACACTCTCCAAAGCCAAGAACACAGCATCCATGGGACCTGACAACATCCCAGGCTGCATTCTACATGAACTACAGAACAAACTGGCACCCTACCTAAGTACCATGTTCAATCATAGCCTCACCTCAGGCTTTGTGCCCACTGAATGGTGCACAGCAATGGTTATCCCACTCCACAAAGGGGGAGCCACCACGGACCCCAGGAACAACCACCCCATTAGCCTGATGAGCCTGGTCTGCAAGGCTATGGAATGTATCATCATGGAACTTATAAACAATGACATTGGTAATCTCCAAACTCTGGGATCTACCCAGTTTGGGTTTGTAAAAGGCAGATCATGTCTCCTAAATGTGATAGACATTTTTTGAAGTAGTCACCAAAACGTAGATGAGGGTAAGGTGGTTCACACAGCCTGTCTAGATCTCGCCAAGGCTTTCAACACCACCCCCCACTCTGGAACTATAGATAAACTCACTAAACTAGGTATAAATCCCTATGTCACAAGATGGGCTGCCAACTGGCTCACTGACAGAACCCACACTGTGAAAGTAGCAGACACTAAATCCAACTTCAGACCAGTGACAAGTGAAGTACCACAGCTTCAGTCCTAGGTCCTCTCCTGTTTGGTATCTACTTTTCTGAATTACAGGCTAATACAGAAGGTCATTAGCTAACAAAGTTCGCAGATGACTGCAAACTAGGAGCCATAATCAAAACTCCTAACGATGTGGACATCCTACAAAAGGGCCTCATTGAGACAGATGCCTGGTGTCAAAGCCATGACCTCAAGCTCAATGCCAAAAAGTGCATTGTCATCTCTTTTGGTAAAAACTCTGTACCCATGAACTATCACATAGGCGGTAGTCTACTTAACACTGAAAGTGTGATAAGAGACCTTGGGACACAGGTGGACAGTAGTCTCTCCTTTGATAATCACATCACCACAGTAGTCAGGAAATCCTTCTACATGGCACACCTCATCACAAAAGGTTTCTCATCCAGGAAAAAATAGGTCATTGTTCCTCTCTTCTCCTCACTCATTAGACTCATTATAGAGTACAACACCCCTTTTGGTATGTACCTCACAAGACATCTACAACAACTGGAAAGGCCGCAGAAATACCTCACAAAGAGGATTACCAGCCTCAAACAGATGCCCTATGCAGACAGCCTAAAAAAAACACCAGCTTTACTCTGTCACATATCGCCTACTCAGAAGTGATCTCTGCCTAATATACAAAGCTATATCAAACCCAGAGCTGTTGGACATGCTCCACTTAAAGAAATCCCAATCTCTCTGAGCTACACACTCTAGGGACCTAAATCTTGTCACCACAATAAACAGAACATGCTGGAGGGATAGATTCCTGTCCCAGAGACTTCCCATACTCTGGAACAAACTAGCTATCTGTATCAAACAAAGCTCCTCATTAGCACTCTTCAAGAAAAATCTTGGTGATTGGATGGGAGATAGAAAATTCACCCCGGGGATCACTTCTGTGGCTCTGCTTGACAGGGGCACAGGAAAATAATTTTCTTAGGTGGCAAAAGCCATGGTACCATTTGGCTAGGCTTATATAGGCCCTCAGACCAATAGCCTAGTACCTATTAACCTATGAACCTATGTTACTGCATTTATATGGGAACATTGGTGTGTTGGTGGGGCACATCTGTTAACTGTACACATTTGTACAGACTGTGGAGATATTGGCTTTACATTTTAGTTCCATTTACATAGTATTGTGCCCTGTCTTGGAGAATAGAGGCATATCACTAAAGACCACAGGTTAGATTGTAATGGCATACATTTCGGTTTCAGATTTCTTACCCTTTAAAGCCTTAATGCAATTGCAAGACCTGCTGTGATATCATTGTGTAAGTCTGTAGGGGAGTATTTCATCATTGTCCCCATTTGTGGGCCTTTGCCAGACATTTCTTTATGGTTTTCAATGACTGACTTGCTGGGTGAGGCTGTGGGGTGAGTATGGGACCCCAACATTGACATCCATGCATGACCTATAACCGCCCAGTTAGTTAGCCCCCACATATACTGCAGTGGGATTTGTCACCTTGGGGACTATTTTGTAGTGTGGGGAAGCAAGTATTGGGCAAACATTTCCTGGTGTCCCACATAGCTGTTGGTTGTCTGCTGCTATCCCAGTAGGCCACCCTACTCCCTTGCATGTATGCAGCGATACCATAGATATGCTACCCAAACATACTACTCCATTTATTTATTGTTAAGAAGACTGACTTAACTTGTGCCTATGGCAATTGTGAGGACAATGCTTGAGGGCTGCCTATATCAGATGCATGCAGTACACAGTCTATACATGGTAAGGTACAGGTAGTGTGATGTGTGTGGCATCCATTTTACTTTGTGTGTGAGTCAGAGAGAGGTGTCAGTCCCTGGGTCCCTACAGTGTCAGTGTGTGTGCTATGCATTGCCTCCTTGCCAAGGTCTGGGCATACTGGCACACCTCCATCTGCCTACAGAAGCAGGCTCAGGGGGTTCCTCCCCAAAGTCCCCCTGTCCCTGTGGGGACCCTGACAATGGTGGGAGGCTGTGTGGCCCTTCCCTGTGCTGTTTCTGCTGCAGCTGTTTCTGCAGGACCATATTGTGTAGTATGGCACATACTATGAACATGTGTGCACATGTGTCTGGAGAGTACTGCAGGGCTCCACCAGATATGTCAAGGGAGTGGAACTGTGACTTCAGCATCCCAAACACACACTCTGTAATGATCCTGGTTTGTGCGTGTGCCTCATTATGGCTTTCTTCAGTGTGTGTGTATTTTTGATGGGTGTCATCATTCACAGCTCCAGTGCATAGCCAGCACCCCCCACCAGATAGCCATATGGGAGGTCCCCCCTGGCAAATGCCTGGTACTGCTGCAAGGCATGCTAGATGTGGGAGTCGTGATAAGTATCAGGGCTGCCAGCACATACATTCATGATAATGCCCTGGACATTGCACACAACCTGGAAGTTGATGGACTAATAGCCCCTGCAGTTTACATAGACTCTATCCTGTTCACCGGGTGGTGCTTTGATGTGGATTTGCGTGCAGTCTATGATACCCAGTGCCTCTGGGTAGTCTGCTACATGGTGGAAGAGGCGCATATTGCTCGTCGTCTCCTCAGGGGTGCTGGGGAAATAAATGTTCTCACCAGCATGTGGTAGCATGGCATCCAGGAACTGGTGGAGTACCCTGGATGCAGATGCCTGTGAGACCCCCATGATGTCCCCAGCAGGTCTTTGGAAAGTACCTGTAGCTAGCATTCTTAAGACTACACATGACTTGGTTTCCACTGGGATGGGTTCCCCTCTGTTGGCTCTGGGTCTGAGGTGAGGCCAGCAGAGCTTAATGAGTTTCTGAAGTATGTCCCTGTCCACCCTGTAGTGCTCTAGTATCTCCAGATCATGTATCCTCTGGTAGGTTATCCTGGGTCTGAACACTCTTCCCCTCCTCCTTGGTCTGGGGCAGTTGTCAGCATTATCCTCCTCACCGCCCTCAGCCTCTAGCACATACTGATGTATCAAAGCGACAGCAGCCCCTAACATTTTGTCAATTAAAATTCCTAACTGTGTACACCAGTGGTGCAGGGTTTGTGGGAAAAAAACAGACTGAAAAGTATTTGCATTGTTTATAGTGGTGTTCTGCAGATGCTGCCTGTGTGATTGTCTGACTATGATACATTACACCTGCCAGCTATATTATTTGTACTTGCTTGCCTTTATTCTGCTATTTCCCATTTTTTTTTCTACCCATTTCCACCTCTTCTCCACCCTGTGGTGTGCCGTGTAAACCATGTAGCTAAAGTAAACAGTATTGAGCAGAAAAGGCCCACCCCTGAACGTGAACATGCTAAGCATTTCTTGAACTAGCCAAGCACAGCTAAGGAGCCTCAGACACACCTCCTTGCTTAGCTGTGCCTAGCTAAGTGCAAACAGAAGCTTCGGAGCTCCAGTGTGCTTACACCAAGCATAACACACTCCCTTTTCATGTCAGCTGCTTCTCCTGCTTACATCACTACATTATAGCTCAAACATAGTTAGGTGCAAGCAGACATGGTCTCCCATTTTGCTATTCAATAAATTTAGCTCATTTGCATACCCCACTGCCTTAGTACCTTGTGACACCACTACACCAGAGCCTGTCTCCTTAGCTACCACTGTTACCTGTTATTGTTTTGGTTTTGTATGCTACCCACTATAATGGCAAAGTTCATCTTTCAAATAAAATTGTCTTTTTACATTTTTTTTTATTTTCTGCATGATCTCAGTTGATCTGTGCTACACTTAAATGGGTGAAATAAGCCAAAAAAAAAAAAAACTTTGATTTTTATTATTTTGAAACAGTTTTGGATGCCAATGGCCATATTTGTGGCTATTGGCATGCTTAATACTCATAATACATGCTTTACTTTGAGCTGTCATGCCCGTGCTTTGATTACTGCAGAAATGTACACGGTTAGTAACCAAATACATTTCTGCAGTGGACATGGCTCTAACATGGATATCTGTCTGCTTGATGAATTGGTAATTCACCTCATTTGCATGTTTTTTACCAGCAAATGAGGTGATTAGCATTATTCCATGGTGTCCATGTTAGAATAGTGCTGGGAGGCTTGTCCACGCCCCCGGCCTTGTTTACTGGATCGCTCAGCAGCCATATTCTGTGCTAGAGCTGGTACACTGTTCAGAAATGGAGAATCACTCAGTGCAAGCTTTATTGAATCCCAGGAATCATATGTATCACTCACATCCCCTGCTAATTATATATACTAACTCTAAGAAACACTGGCATTTGTGTGATCTCGCATACCTGTCGATCAACAGCCTAGTCATCCACATGCAGTCAACTAGGTAGCTGTTGACTTAACACTCATTTGGCCAGGTCACTTGTACCTATTCACACACACACACACACACACATATATATATATATATATATATATATATATATATATATATATATATATATATATATATATTTATATGAAAAACAGATCCTTGTAGTCAAGTGCAATAGGTTTCACACAAACCTCACTTTGGAACTGATGAAGCTCATTTAAGGACAGAAGTGCTCATCTGTTTAAAGTCTTTTATTTTCAATAAAAAGTATTGTTTTCTAAACAAGTTATAAGTGTGATTACATTGACGTCTCAATTGAACTTGTTTGCAGTTCATGGTTGTTCATTGCTTATGAGGGATTAGTTTATATATATATATATATATATATATATATATATATATATATATATATATATATATATATATATATATATATATATATATATATATATATATATCTATATGGGTCCATGTCAGATGGACGAAAGCACAGGTAAACGAAGACCACATCACCAAGATGACTTCGCCGAGAGGACAAATCCCCGACAACGGTAAGTAGTGTGGACTGGGAGTTAGTCCCATTCCCTCACTGTAGTGGAATCTCGGAGTTGGTATATTTAAGTAGGGGGAGTGTGGGGGATGCAGCTCCCCACATGAGATGCAGGGGGGGCTTCGTGGTATTACGGAAACAGGAGTGTAGTCTGTTCCATAATACGTTGACTTACTGTGTTTGTGTGTGTGTGTGTGTGTGTGTGTGTGTGTGTGTGTGTGTGTGTGTGTGTGTGTGTGTGTGTGTGTGTGGTATAGCTAATTGAAAATCAGATGTACCATTGTTTTTCAGAGGAATCATGGACAGTGGGATATGCAAAATCTGAAGGTAATGCTACTCAATGCTAGAAGTCTAAACCTCAAAATGCACTCTCTCGAGGCACTCCTAAAAATGGAGAACATTGATATCTGTGCAGTAATTGAGACCTGGTTCAAGGCTCCAGAGAGCACCCCTGCAATATCAGGCTACAACTCTTACCACACTTTTTGGCCACCAAACCAGGACCAAAACACTAAAGGTGGAAGAGTGTCCATATTCACCAAGGATATTCACACCACTAGGCTAGTTGCCCAACACAATGCATCTGAAATTCTCCAGGTGGAACTAACACTAGGTAAGGCTGCTATCCAAATTGTAGCTTGCTACAGATCCCCCACCATGCCCCAAGATTCTCACTACACCTTTCTATACATACTGGAAAATATTGATACAGCCAAATACCCTAATACTGGGTGATTTCAACTACCCTGCCATTAACTGGGGAAAACTACTTGTGTACTAACACCTTTGCCCAACGGTTCTTTGAATTCATAAATTCCAGTGCCCTGGATCAACTAATGCATAGTCCCACCAGGGGCTCCAATATCTTAGATCTGGTCATTACCAACATGGAAAATCAATGCTCCACACCTCTGGTCACCCCCTCGTTGGTCAGGTCTGACCATAAGCTAATCACCCTTGACATCCACACCCTTCCCCCAGTAAGGAAACCTCCATAAAAAACTTCTCCAAAGCCAACTTCATGCTACTCAAGTCAGAAATGACAAATGTCATGACACCCATGCAGATGGGAACTGAAAGCTCGACTGCTGAATCCTACACTAAGACACTGTATGAGCACATCCACTCGTGCATGAATTGTGCCATCCCAAATAGAACCAAGATGCTCTCCTCCAAAAAAGGAAGCCAATTTGGTGGCCCCTGTCATAAACAAACTTTACAACAGA